>NW_007248081.1:1170464-1175612 GCF_000164805.1 Carlito syrichta | reverse complement strand
TTTTTGATTTATTGTAGAGATGAGGTCTCACTGCCCAGGTGGGTCTCAAACCTGTGGGCTCAGGCAATCACTCACCTGAGCCTCCCAAAGGTGCGGGATTACAGGCTGAGCCACCGAGCCCGGCTAGCTGCTGTTATTTTAAGCAGAGGTCTTTTTCCTCTACTCACTGTGTTATTGAGTCCGGAGACTTTTTGTGGTGGTCATACAAAGACTAAGCTTTGAAAACAGTAAATAAGAATGAAAGCAGAAAAGACTTTTAGACTTTGGATTTTATGCCCCTTAAAACTCAACAAATGTCTTGAGAGTAGTGTACTGTGTCTAGTAGGCATGCTTTTGAATATGCAAATGATTTCAATTTTGTTCATGTAACACACCTGAGGAGGTGGTAGGTGTTGAAGCTTGCCTCCTCATCCAAATGTTCACCTACAGCAAAGAAACTGACAATGAGAAACATAGAAGCTGCCAAGAATGGAGAGCACAAAAGAGAACAGCTCTTTATAAAGGATCCATAAACCTAATTAGAGCTTTCTTTCCAGCTAAACATTACTACTAATTCTATGTTTAATCTATAATATGCAATGATATTCCCAAATACTAGAACCAATTATATCACATATCTTTCAATACCATGGTATGTAGACAGAAAATACTTTAAAGCATTATGTTATGAAAGATTTTAATTGTTTTAGCTGGCAAAATAAGAGTCCAAACTTAAATATCTTTAGAAATAAGACAGAGAAAACCTGAGATGAGTAGGTAATACAAACACTGAAGACTATGGAAAATCAGAAAAGCCACCCATCCCATCTAAAGGTGGCAGCTACCATGAAATTCCTACCAAGTGTTTCCTCTTAGAAAAATAAGTCCAGGGCAGTCATCTGATTTTTTTTTCAAGAGAAGCCAGAAATCTAGAATTTTATTTGAAATTGCTTGACTTTTTAAAAATTTCTATTAATTTTAAAAAAATAGAAACTAATAACTTAAACCTTATGAATGACAACACAGATTGGCCTGAAAGCCCAAGAAGTTTCCAGTTTCAGTGTTACCAGGGCTGAGCCTCTTTATTCTCAAACTGTAGCTCTTTCTCAGACACCAGAGGAAAACATCAATGAAGAAAGAGGTTTTTTTTTTCTTAAAACTAAATTTTAGATCAAAAGAAAAATATACATTTTGTCATTGAGTATCATGAACATTAAAAAAAAATCTCCTTTTACAAGTAAAATGTTTGTGCTAGGGTGATTTTTTTATTTCAACCAAAAACCAAATGTTAGCTTATAGAACTATCCCACTGGGAGTACAGTAGAAAGTTCACATAAATAAGATTTAAGAGACAAAGATTCTAAGCATGACTCTGAGTGAACCGGTAGCATTTGACCCTCTAGGACACAACGAAAGACAGAAGTGACTTACTCTCTCTAACATGAGATTTTATTTATATTTACTGGAGAATTGCTAATTGGAGATTTGTTGCAGTGAGTGAATTTACATGGACTGAGAAAGGCCAGAGCATAGGATGCAGGGCAAAGTCTCATCTCAACAGTCTGACAGAATCTTATCAAACTCTAGAAGAAATTGCAAACTTTACGGCAGTTGAGAGAAAGTTGAGCAAATGGTGGATATACGTTAGAGAATGGAATCAGGGGTGGCTCTCAACAAGTGTTTGAATGGCTTGCAGGAGATGAAGTTTTTAAATCTGCTTATGTGGTCTCAAGAGATATAATGAGAAGCCACAAACAGACTTAACAAGAACGTGGAAATATCCAAATGTGGATACTAGTAGTCAGGTACCCTCAATTCAGTTCATTTCTTGCTGCTGAAAGTACAGTCGATCCTCATTATTTGAGGATTTTATATTTACAAATTTACTTTCTCACAAAATTTGATTTATATCCCCATAATATTCCCAGAGCTTTCATGGTCAATGTCACTTGTGAACATGTATGCATTCATGGAGCTACAAAAAAATCAATTGCCTGCTATACCCACTTCCAGTGAGGTCAACAAGGCAACCCACTGTGGTTTTGTTTCATCTCATACTGTAAACAAGTACCCTTTTCTCACTCTTTTTAGTGCAACTTTTTTTTCATTTTTGTCCTTTTTGCTGCTGATCTCATTGCTTAAAATGTCCCCAATCATAATGCTGAAGTGCTGTCTAATGTTCTTAAGCACAAGAAGACTGTGATGTGCCTTATGGAGAAAACACACATTCAAAAAACTTCATTGAGACATGGGTTATAGCACTTTGGCCATAAGCTCGATATTCTTGAATCAACGATATATATTAAATACAGTGTCTTTAAACAGAAATGTACATAAAACAAATCTATGTACGTATTGATTGATGAAAGTATTCTGATCAGAGGTCCAAGGAGCTTCACCCTAGGTTTCTCTAGGGTCAGTGATTCAATATTTGCTAATTCAGTATTCAAGGCAACTCTATAAAACATAACTACCATAAATAATAAGAGTGAACTGCATTTAAATGGCAATTTTATAGTCTCTTAAGAATGAGTTCAGGGAAAGGTTTCACATACATCAGATTAAAGAACAACAAAGAAGTCTTATGGTGATCTTTTCAGTCTCAACTGCTAGTATTCAGTGAAGAACTGATTCAAACCTCATAAAGGTGGTTGTATTCGAACATATTTTACAGTCTTTCAGTCCCTCAAATCCCATGATTTAGGTTTCTTCTCAGGTTTGAAGTCCTATTATTCAAGAAATAGGGTTTTTATAACACTCTTCTGTTCGCTTCTAATATCATACTCTGTTTCAATTCTTTTTACTCTCTGTTTAGTAATTTGCCTACAGAAATTCCCATTTTCTCATTCATAATTTTCATCTTCTTCATTTATTATAGTCTTTATTGTGTTTGGGCATGGAAGTAAAACACTGAAAGTTCTCCTTTATGGCAAACATTCTATACTTCTTTTAAAAAGGCCCTAAACCTCTTTGCCTTCCCCATGACACCGGTGCTCATTCTAAAGAACTGGAACCAGAAGTTGTAATGGATGATGTTCCATTCATTTGCTGTTTTAAACCTGATGGATAATGAGTTTACAAATATCTTACAGAGCAGCTCCACCAACAGAAAAATAGTCTTGATGTAACAGTCTTGTTTTTCTATGACCCTATTTTTGGACAAGCTTCTCAGCCTCTGAATAGTTTCCTAGAAAAGGCTCAAATCACGTATGAGACAATTGTAGGCATTTTTGAAATCAATTCATAGCTAGGCTAGCAGCAGTGAGCCATGAATCTGCCTGAACGGGGTAAACATACAGTCCATCAAGTGATAACATCTGGGCAGTGGCCAGTTTAGACATTCTTCCTTCCTGTGAAAGACAAAAAAGAAAAAGGGGGGAGGGGGTCAGATCCAAAATCCTGTAATTATGTGCATAACTTAATATTACACATCTCATACAAAAATAAACTAGGTTGGTACATGTGAGTGCTTCCAAAGAAGACAAAACAGACAGACAATGAAGAAAGAGACTCAAACAAGAATGAAAAGGAAAAAACCAGAGAGGTAATGCTGTAACAGAAGAAAATAGGATAGAAGAATATATATAGTAACTCAAATCAAGCATCTCAAATTGTTGCTGCCATGTTTTTCTACTCCATTAAGATCTGAGTATCTCGAGGGCAGGTAGATTAATTGAACTGAAGTATGTTACTATTTTTGTTATTCATAATATTACTTTTCAAAAATTATGACACTCTTAAAGAAAGCAGTGGGATTTCTTAGATTAGAGCATGTGAATGGCCTGTCTTCATGGTGTGATGTTTTGCCAGACTAAGGTAGTAGGAAGAGTGGAAAACAAAGGCCAAAAATAGTAGTGAAATGTAAAAAATGTATCACCTTTTCTTCTCTAAAATAGGATGTATTGATTTATCCTTAAATGTGCCCCAATATACTTGCTTTCAATAAGACATTTGAACATATTGCTAAGAGCACTGATAATCTTAATGTTAGCTAGCCTAAAATCTAGAATTTATAGCTATAACTTTAATTGTATTTAAAGTCAAAAATAAGCCGGGCTCGGTGGCTCAGCCTGTAATCCCGCGCTTTGGGAGGCTGAGGTGAGTGGATTGACTGAGCCCGCGGGTTCGAGACCCGCCTGGGCAGCGAGACCTCATCTCTACAATAAATAAAACAATCAGCCGGGCGTGGTAGCGCATGCCTGTAATTCCGGCTACTCAGAAGGCTGAGGCGGAAGGATCGCTGGAGGCCAGCAGGTCGAGGCTGCGGTGGCCGGGAGCAGCCACTGCACTCCAGTCTGGGGGACCGAGTGAGTCTCCAACTCAAAAAAACAGAAAATAAAATAAAGTCAAAAATAATAGGAATGTTGTATTATATTATGCTACTGGACCCTGGTGAAGTCCAGAAGCACTTGTCTCCCATTTCCCCCACTTAAACTAAAATTAGATTGTCTTATATAGTAACAAATTATAATAAATGTCATATTATTTTTTTATGATTTCGTTAAAATTAATAATCTTATTTAGCATATTGAAAATAGGATGCAGTCTATGACCATACCACCCTGAATGTGCCAAATCTTGTCTGAAAATAGATGAAAATATCACAAATTCACCTGATTATGCAAGATAACAAATATTTATCAAATAGCTATCATACACTATATAAGGGAATAGAAACAGTGGTAAATCGCAATTCCTACTTTGGGAGATCACAGTCTTTTTTTTTTTAGGTTCACTATTATATTCTTTTTTTTTTTTTTTTTTTAAAGATGTGGGGTATAATTCAGGGTTAGGCATACAAATGTTCATTTTGCAGGTACTCTTGTTGATGAGGTGTGTCTCCCCTTCCCTAGGCAGATTCCCACTACTTCCCCACTCCCCTCCCAGCAGTTTCCCACTACTGCCAATCCTTTTCTTATAGTATTACAATAATTGTTCAAGGTCCACTTATGAGTGAGAACATGTGATACTCAGTTCTTTGCTTCTGTGATACATCACTCAGTATTATAGACTCTAAATCCATCTAGGTTGCAGTGAAGTTCATGATTTTGTTCTTCTTTATGGCTGCATAATATTTCATCGTGTATATGGACCACATTTTTTTTATCCAGTCCTCTTTTGATGGGCAGCATGGTTGGTTCCATGTTCTTGCTACTGTGAACAATGCTG